>NW_027466954.1:387500-427500 GCF_046128005.1 Genypterus blacodes
TTGTGTGTGTGTGTGTGTGTGTGTGTGTGTGTGTGTGTGTCATTGTTGGGGAGCCTAGTTTGAAACAGTACATTTTCAAGCTACAATCTACTCAGACTTAAAGTAGTTCAGCTGTAGCCAAACCAACTGAGACTATTTCCTTCAAGGCTTCTTCAAGTTGTGTAGCTTTTCGGAAAAAAAGTTAGATAAAATAGCTGAGCTACTGCCAAGCTACCGAAAAGAAAGTGGTTGAGTTCTTATTTTCGATGCACGATTCAGTGAGACCTTTATTTTGAAAGTCACGCTAGGAAGTCCAGCTGGTACACTTCCAGGTAAACTTTACCCCAGTGGAATTTTTCATTCATCCATGTGAGTGCAGCAGCTGTAGGAAGCAGTGAGTTTCGGTGAGTGAAATAAATAAATAAATTACCTAATCAACTCTTTATTATCCACTTGATATTTACAACTGATCAATATGTTGTTGTTTATGTTAATAATTGAATATGTTATGGTTAATTGATCAGTTCCAGTTAAAAACCACCGCGTCTAAACTATTCTCATGATGCTTTTCTGTTCAAACCTAAAATTTTGTTAACATGCATAATATTCCTATAATGTTAGATTAGAGACTTTTAATATATGAATGAATGTTTTAGGTGTCATTAGCTAACTTTAATGTCTATTCTATCTGTATATTGTAGATGTATCCTTCTAAAGTGTATCGTAGGTTTGTTTAGTATTTCGTTGTCAGGAATGATTCACAAAGTATTACTGATTTTCTTTATGTGACGTATGGTATCTATATCTGATAATCCTCGAGGGACTTCTAATATGATTCTATTTGTCTGTGGTGGGGTTTCCTGTGGTTATTTGTAGTTTTAGTTCCTCCAAGTCTTTATTTTAAACAAGTTTGTCTGTGTCGCTTTTGAGATTCATGTTTTTAACAACACTGATGGCACTGATAAAGGGGTGAAGTAACCACTGAAGCTCCTTTTAAATGAAAAGAAAACAAGGGCATTTCCTTAAAAACATTGCTTTCCCTTTCACCTCATGTAGGCACAGACACACACACACACACACACACACACACACACACACACACTTACCCCATAGGGGCCCCTCCATTATAGCAGGTACCCCTTTCTTTTTCTACCCCCTTGTCCGAGTTCAAACCCTAATGCCTATCAGATACCACACACACATGCACACACAGATTGAGAGAAAGAAAGCTCCTCACATTCCTGGGGCCCACAGAGAGGAAGGCAGAGGTCTGAAAGGTCAAGACAGACACTTTTTTTTTTGAGGAGGAGGAAAGTAACAGTTCTTCAAGCGCCGCACACCAGAGAGACACATCTGAGATACTTGGAGAATATTATTTTATAGATACATGTCTTTCTTTCTTTCTTTCTTTCTTTCTTTCCTCCCTTTATTGCTCTTTGTACTTCACACACACATACACACGGTCACCATGGTTGCACTAAAGCACATTCCTCTCCCAGGTTCCTGCTGCGATGGATGGGTACAAATAAAAAGATATACCTCCTCCTCCTCCTCTTCCTCCTCCTCTTACTCCACTCCTCCTTCTCCTCTTCTCTCTCTAAAGCCCACAGCTTAGCCTGACACATCACACACTGATACTTTGTGTGTGTGTGTGTGTGTGTGTGTGTGTGTGTGTGTGTGTGTGTGTGTGTGTGTGTGTGTGTGTGTGTGTGGTTTCTAGGGCGATATGTTCAGGCTCAGTAGGAAAAATGTGCTCTGGATTTACCTCCATCTGTGTCTCTTTTCAACACTAACTATCACAGAGGAATGAGGGGAAGGCGTTGCCCCTGGCGACCCGGGTCCAGCCCGGTTCCCGCTGGGTTTTCGCCACTCTGGTGGCCATGGCCTGCATCGGCAGCATCCTGGTGGCGACCATGACCATCGCCTGCCTGCGTCACCACGCCCATCGGCTGGCAGCGAAGAAGCTCGGCCTGGGGCCCGAGGCAGGAACCTTCACCCACCAGGAGTACCAGGACCTGTGCCGCCAGCACATGGCCTCAAAAGGAGCGTTCGGACGCCTGGAAGCCGCGGCGCTGGGAGCTGTTGGGGGGTCGGGTGGAGGAGGAGGGGGAGCGGGACTTGGTGGAGCAGGAGGAGGTGCAGATTCCAGGGTCAGCAGCGTGTCCTCCCAGTTCAGCGACGGGGCTCAGGCCAGCCCCAGCTCCCACAGCAGCACCCCCTCCTGGTGTGAGGAGCCGGCCCAGGCCAACATGGACATCTCCACCGGCCACATGATACTGGTCAGTAGCTCCAAGTCCAAGTCTGTCACACTGAACACACTGCTCAGGTTGACTGCTAAGTTCTGAACAAAACATTGAAACATAGACTAAAGATTTTACTAGACTATACTACACTATAACCACCCGCCCTGCCCCCAGGCCTACATGGAGGACCACCTGAGGAACAAGGACCGTCTGATGAAGGAGTGGGAGGCTCTGTGCTCCTACCAGGCCGAGCCCAGCATCGTCTCTGTGGCCCAGAGCGACACTAACGGCAAGAAGAATCGCTTCCCCGACTCGGTGCCCTGTGAGTTCCTCCAGTCCTACAGAAGTACACAGTACCAGTCACAGTAACTCAGGGGTCTGACTGAAAAATGTTCAAGTGTTAAATGAACACTTAAAACAATGTGATGTGTGTGTGTGACTCTCTACAGACGATCACTCCAGGGTGAAACTGAAAGCCGAGATTAACCCTTCACGCACCGACTACATCAACGCCAGCACCATAGTGAGTCCACATCCTCCATGTTTATAACCTACAACACTCATTTGAGGGATCCCTGATAGAGTCTCATGTGTGGGGGGTAATTTAGTCCCTCGCTGGTCCTTGAAGAGGGTTTTGGAGGTCAGATCTGTTTGCTTTCTTTCCTAAGCTTTCTAATCAAGCAGAAGAATGCTGCTGGTGAATGAACCTGTCACCATCACAGCTGGTTTCCATGGCTGCTGGCTGTTTGTGCTTAACCTGAGCTGACCCCTGACCTTTGCCTCCATATGACCTCTCACCTCTTTGCCTTTAGATTGAGCACGACCCCCGGATGCCTGCCTACATTGCCACCCAAGGACCCCTGTCACACACCATCTCTGACTTCTGGCAGGTCAGTGAACTGTGACATAAAGTTCATCATCAGGGAGTGTTTGGGCTGAGGAACCAGAATCAGACCGGGAATTCTTCTTCTTCTTCTGCTTGTTGTTTATGTTGTTTATGTTGCTGTTGTTGTGCTGTAGATGGTTTGGGAGAACGGCTGCACTGTGATCGTGATGATGACGGCTCTGGTGGAGGACGGAGAGAAACAATGTGACCGCTACTGGCCTGATGAAGGCTCCTCGCTCTACCATATCTATGAGGTGAGTTAGGTGTGTGTGTGTGTGTGTGTGTGTGTGTGTGTGTGTGTGTGTGTGTGTGTGTGTGTGTGTGTGTGTGTGTGTGTGTGTGTGTGTGTTTTAAATTAATTTACTAACCAAAAAATAGCAGGGAAGCATTTGGTCTTAGCAGCTTTGTGCTCTGGCCAGATTCCAAATTCAAGTGTGTGCGTGTGTGTGTGTGTGTGTGTGTGTGTGTGTGTGTGTGTGTAGGTGAACCTGGTGTCAGAACACATCTGGTGTAATGACTTCCTGGTGCGAAGCTTTTACCTGAAGAACGTTCAGACGCAGGAGACCAGAACTCTGACCCAGTTCCACTTCCTGAGCTGGCCGGCCCAGGGCATCCCGACCTCCACAAGGCCCCTGCTGGACTTCCGCAGGTACTGCGTCTATCAATAAACTAACTTTAAATCATTCATTCATTCAAATGTTTTATTTCATTTGGCTGTTTATCTCAATCAGAGAGAAGAAATTGGAAAATAGAGAAAATAAATAGAGACGTTATAGTATAGTCCAGGAAAAATTAAAAATATGGAAATAAATGGTACTAAAAACCCGAGAAACTTGAAACTGCCCAATAAGTGTCTCTGCATGTGTGCCACTTCCGTCCTACTAACTCCTCCTTCTCATCATTCTCTCCTCCCCTTCCTCCTCCCCTCCTTCGCCCCTCCTCCCCCCTGTGCGATGGAGGTCAGCGGTGGTTTAATATTTCCACACGTCTGTCTGTGTCATTCTTGTGGTTTGCAGCTAGTGGTCTGGGTCCAGTTGCATAGTCACAAAAATGATCATGGACTGATGTGGCTGCAGCAGGAGGTCCATCGCCCAAAAATAACTTTCCCCCCCCCCCCCCCCCCCTCCCCCTCCCCCCACACACACGCACACACGCTTAATGTATTCACATGAAGCATATATGCAGCAATCAAAACCTGATTGTACACACACAATACTACTACCCAAAATTGTGGGTCCAAAAATCCATAACTTATTTCTATTATTTTCTCAAACCTCTCTCTCTCTCTCTCTCTGTCTGTCTGTCTGTCTGTCTGTCTGTCTCTCTCTCTCTCTCTCTCTCTCTCTCTCTCTCTCTCTCTCTCTCTCTCTCTCTCTCTCTCTCTCACTCTCTCAGGAAGGTGAATAAGTGTTATCGTGGTCGATCGTGTCCCATCATTGTGCACTGCAGGTAAACCTCTGGCTGGTGGCATACTGTACATGCCATACCACACACGTGTCTGCATTATAAATGATAACTGTATATCAAAAATGATGTAGAAAATTATGAGTAAGATGATATTTTGCATATTTTAATACAAGGATATTATATTATTTCCAATTATGTGTTGTTTCCATAGTGATGGTACAGGCCGAACTGGGACTTACATTCTGATCGACATGGTTCTGAATCGCATGGCTAAAGGTAATGCTTCAGATTTAAGTGTGTTTGTGTTTGTGTTTGCACTGAACACTGAATGGTGTGTGCGTGTGTCTTGGTGTTGCAGGTGTGAAGGAGATCGACATCGCTGCTACACTGGAGCACGTTCGTGACCAGAGGCCCGGGATGGTTTGTACTAAGGTTTGTTAATAAAAAATAAAATTTTAAAAACGACACTCAAACATGGACAAATACTATGAATACGTGTTTAAAATAGTTATAGTCAATTATTTATTAGAAAACATCTTGAATTTTTTTTTTTTATCTGTGAGGGACAAAAATTTTAAAAAGGTTAAAATGTATTTTAAAAGTTGATGGATCCATTTTGAGTCTTCACCCTCACTGTGCAAAGACGGGAAAGAGAGCAGAAGCACATCAGTCATGTTTGATAGTTCAAAGATGGAATGAAAGTGCATCAAAATGGTGAAATGGTCGTCTTTCTTCTTGTCAAAAGGATCAGTTTGAGTTTGCGCTGACCGCCGTCGCTGAGGAGGTGAACGCCATACTCAAGGCTCTGCCGCAGTGACACCCCCAGTCTGACCTCTCCTTTTCTCTCCATGATGATGATGATGACGACGATGACGATGAAGAATGGCCTTGTGCTTCTCTCCCTGCTGGACTGTCTTACCTGACAGTTATGAAATTAAAAAAAAAATTAAAAAAGACTAGGCAGGATACACATATATCTGATTTTTACATTTTTTCAGTGATGCTCTTTCCTAAGAGACTTTCAGAAAGATTTGAGCAGCAGTCAGCCGAGCGTTGCAAGGAAACGAGCGGCAAAGCTGAATTGTGGGTAATCTCTCAAAAGTGAACTCATTGCTTTCCTCAGTTTGGACTGAAACCTGCAGAAAACACACACACACAGTCCAACATCCTTATCTCTGTGCCATTCACGTCAATTTAACTCACTCGATATCTTGTTGTTTACCTCTCGCAATCAGAAAAATACATAAAAAAAAAGGAAGGAATCTATTTTGTAACTGTGAATAAATCTTTTCGTGTTTAAGTGCTGCAATCACTCTGCCGGACCTCTGTGACTTCCTGTGCGTTCATACACTTCTTCATTTCTCATGTTAACTTGTAGCGAGTTCTCTTACAGGAGTGACTGAGTGAACACTGACCTCCAGCGGACAGAATGAATAACTGCACCTCTCTGGATGTAACAGGTTCAAACATAAAAAACTATTAATGAGCTTGATGTTAGTGATGTTTACACTCATAGGTGTGAACACTTAGCTGTATAAATGACGTAATAAATGAGCAGGTGCTGATCCTGCTGAGGCCCAGAGAGCGACAGTAGCTTTCTGCACTGCCAAAGGTCGCAAGTTCAGATCCCTCAAAATTATTGTCTGTTGGATTTGAACCAACGACATCAAATTCTGTGAAATGAGACATGCAAAAATAAGAACACGCATGACTGCAAGAAGGCGACTCGTTTGAATGTTAATGAGTTACCAGGTGAAACATGAGCTGTGTGTGTGTGTGTGTGTGTGTGTGTGTGTGTGTGTGTGTGTCTCCTGTTATCCGACACTCGCAACAAAGAAAACCAACGGACACATCAACCGTAAGGAAACCTTTCTGTTTATTGGACCAGAACACAAGTAATGTGATATGTCACTTAACGTCTCGGTATCAAGCAGATGCGTGCAGACGATTCTCATTATTTTTTTGTGGAAAATTCTGCAAAGGAATCACTGGTATTTGTCTGTTGGCAGGAAACCTGAAAAAGTTACTAATGGATTATGTAGGACAAACTATTATCAAACAAAGGTGAGAACACATCAGCACCTAACTGATCTACCTTCTGACAACCATAACTACCAAAACTATGCCAGGTCGCCTTCATTCATAGAGCTAAGAGTAAGAAGAGTCGACTTAAATCTTAATATTCCTCGCCTTCTTCCTCTCCTTCGTCCCCGATGCTGTCAGTGCCCACCTCCTCGTAATCCTTCTCCAGGGCAGCCATGTCCTCTCTGGCCTCAGAGAACTCGCCCTCCTCCATTCCCTCTCCCACATACCAGTGGACGAAGGCCCTCTTGGCGTACATCAGGTCGAACTTGTGGTCGAGTCGCGCCCAGGCCTCCGCGATGGCCGTGGTGTTGCTCAGCATGCACACGGCCCTCTGCACCTTGGCCAGGTCTCCTCCTGGAACCACAGTGGGTGGCTGGTAGTTGATGCCCACCTTGAAGCCTGTGGGACACCAGTCCACAAACTGGATGGTGCGCTTGGTTTTGATGGTGGCGATGGCAGAGTTGACGTCTTTTGGCACCACGTCTCCACGGAATAACAGGCAGCAGGCCATGTATTTGCCGTGACGAGGATCGCATTTCACCATCTGATTGGCCGGCTCGAAGCAAGCGTTGGTGATCTCAGCCACAGACAGCTGCTCGTGATAGGCCTTCTCTGCTGAGATAACGGGGGCGTAGGTGGCCAGAGGGAAGTGGATGCGTGGGTAAGGCACCAGGTTGGTCTGGAATTCTGTCAGGTCCACGTTCAGGGCGCCATCGAAGCGCAGGGAGGCGGTGATGGAGGAGACAATTTGTCCAATCAGCCTGTTGAGGTTGGTGTAGGTTGGACGCTCAATGTCCAGGTTCCTGCGGCAGATGTCATAGATGGCCTCGTTGTCCACCATGAAGGCACAGTCGGAGTGCTCCAGGGTGGTGTGGGTGGTCAGAATGGAGTTGTATGGCTCCACCACGGCCGTGGACACCTGAGGAGCTGGATAGATCGCAAACTCCAGCTTAGACTTCTTGCCGTAGTCGACAGAGAGACGCTCCATGAGCAGAGAGGTGAAGCCAGAGCCGGTTCCTCCTCCAAAGGAGTGGAAGATGAGGAAACCCTGGAGACCAGTGCACTGGTCCGCCTGGGGAAGAAAAGCAATGATGAAGAAACATTGAAGAGGAGATCAGTGAGAATCAAGACAATGAATGCAAAGGGAATCTGTGGATTTGAACCTCACAAAGTCCACAATTTCACAATCTCACCAGTTTACGAATTCTGTCCAGAACCAGGTCGATGATCTCCTTGCCGATGGTGTAGTGACCACGAGCGTAGTTGTTGGCTGCATCTTCCTTCCCGGTGATCAGCTGCTCTGGGTGGAACAGCTGGCGGTAGGTTCCTGTCCGCACCTCATCTGTTGATCATCAAACATTAATGATTCTGTAGCATCTCTTCAGCATTCACACTAACTCCAGCTTCTAGAGCATTTCACAATAATGATTCATCCCTCGGTCGGTCAGTCATTAACCTCACCAATGACTGTTGGCTCCAGGTCCACGAACACGGCCCTGGGGACATGTTTGCCTGCTCCGGTCTCACTGAAGAAGGTGTTGAAGGAGTCGTCTCCCCCGCCAATGGTTTTGTCGCTCGGCATCTGCCCGTCCGGCTGGATGCCGTGCTCCAGGCAGTACAGCTCCCAGCAGGCGTTGCCTATTTGGGCTCCGGCTTGGCCGACGTGGATGGAGATACACTCACGCTACAGACAGGAAAGGACGCCATTACGTAACCAAACCACAAGAGCAAACAAATCCAAAGAAATCGGTGCCTTTGTTGTCCAAGTGTAGAAAAGTCAACAGAAATGGAAATAGCTATTCAACTTTTTATATATTTCAATGTTTCTTTATATTTTAAAACTTACTCACCATGTTTCAGTGTTGAATTGGTCAGTGGTTCACCTGCGCTGCTTGTCAGTAGAACTTGTGTCCGTTTCGTGCCTGAAGCTGCTTTATATTTCAGCGTCTCTAGGCAACAGCGTTACCACAACACGGCGGGCAGCGCAGACCGCGCGAGCAAAGACGGAAGTGGCAGGAAGAACCGTCCCGGAAGTGAAGGAAACCTGCGAATGCTTGCGGTTTGTACTCGTTTTTGGGGTTGTTTGTTGGTTTACTGTTAGAGTTTGTTGTTGGGTTGTGTAGCCTGAACTCACAGCTACACAGCCACATTTGTACAAAACGGAGAAAAAGGAGACAACCTTTCAGTGTCACGTGTTAAAGATGAGCCAGTCACAGGCTTGACATCGGATTGCGGGTGGGAAAGAAAGTAACGCAGCGTGTTGTGTTGTGGTAACCGGAGAATCTTCTTCGGATGAAAGAGGAGGAGGAAGAGTGAACACACACACACACACACACACACCTGAGGAACAATGCTGCCGTTACACAGGTGGGTAACCAATGGCAACGAGTGAAACACGACCCATGAGCCTCTCCTTAGCTCGCGTCGTTTACATTGAAGCCATGGCAACGTAAGGTGAAAGTAGTGCACAAGTCTTTTGTTTAGGTTAAAAGTTATAACGCCACAGTGGATAAATGTGGGGGGAAAAAGTTCAAAGACGTTTAGTTAGAAATGTTCTTATTTTACTGCTTTCAGATTTTAAAGGAGAGACAAACTGTACTAAGGTACACGTTTTCTAATCACTAAAACAAGTGCTAGCAGTAAAATGATCAAAGTATTCAAAGTGAAATAACTTGTTGTAAAGTTAAGTAAAACAAACTAAACTTAAATACTCTGATACTTTGACTTTAACATCTTGTTTGTGTCATTAAAGTGAACCATTGTGGAGATAAGAATCTTATTTGACTAATGCTGAATGAATGCTGCGTCTTCAAGCTGTGCAGCATTGTGTCAAAGAAAACTCAGCCAAGGCATGAAGATACACAAGAAAACCTTTAATTGATGTATATTAAATACAAAAATACAACGCTTCAAGTGCGAGTAACATCATTACATCTGTGTGTTTAACATTGTTCACCCCAGCAGAGCCCCAGAAAACTCCTCCCACTACAGACTTGGATGAACGTGGATAATTCGATCCTGACATTCAGATAAACGTCACGGTGGATCCTAAATGAATCAAGCGTGCAAAAGAAAAGAAAACATCGCCAGGGTGAGATGCTTTAAGTTTTTTTTCCGTTGACCTAAACTGCCAATGAAATGATGTTGGAGGGTTTGGACACGCCCACAAAGCGAGTCACTGCAAAGACAGCTGATTTGAAATGTTGGACTCACAAATCCAGCACTGGTTGGACTGGTAGATATCACAGTAATTCTGTCTATTCCATTGGTATACCCCTCGGTCAGTCAGCTCCTCTAGCTTTGGAATAGTTTCAACAACTTGAAAACTTCAGTCGTCTTTGCATAGCATTGAAATTGAAGCAATCAAATGAGTGTATGAGCTCGTCAGGGAAGCAAAAAGACATAAACCCTTACCCTATACAAACACACACACGCACACACAAATAGTGCAAACAATCATGAAAAACAACACAGAATGACATCATCTCAGAGACACATCATCCAATTTTTCTTGAAACATCTGTCAGTCTCCACAAGATGAAGATATAAATTAAGGGCCATACTAATTTTTTCCCAATAACTGTAAATCCAGCACACTTTCTAGAGCTGCAGAGCATTTTCCATTTTCACGTTTTTTTTTTTTTTTTTTATCTTCCTCACTGCATTACATCCTGTTGTATCTAGCTCAGAACTTATCAATCAACCCCGGTACTGGGCCCATGAAAGTGTCTCCTTCCTCCACATTTGCCTTTGTCAGTGTCCACAGCTGCGGTTTCCGATCTCCTCCTTGTAGCGGTTCGTTAGCGTGTTGGCCTTGCGTGTCAGTTTGGATAACACGGTGTTGAGTCCGCTCAGGTGGAAGTGGAACTGTTTCTCCAAATCGGAATCGTCCGCCTCACATCGTGACACGCCCACTGCCGGCGCGCCCGCCTTCTCCGCTGGCCCCTCGTCGCCCTGCAGGACGCCCCACTCGATGTCGTTTCGGATGGACTTCAGCAGCACGTAGGAGCTGTACATGTCGGCGTCCTGTTGGAAGTAGGTGGGGCTGTCGGTGCCGTTGGTGTTCTCGGGCGTCTCCGCCACCTTCAGCTCCTCATTCTCCTCCAGCGGGACGTCCCGCAGCAGACTGGGCACCATCACCGTCTGGTCCATGTTGTTAACGGCGCCGATGAAGCGGTTCATGGCGTTGAATAGTGAGTTCTTCTGGTTGTAGGAGTCTGTGATCTGCATCATGGTGACCGATGAGATGAAGTTTGATCACCGAGTGGACGGGAGCGAGTTTCCTCTCAGCCAGGAGTGACGGTCAAATCCAAACTTAGCCTGCTAAAGCTCTTTAGAGGATTATAAGGAGGCCTCACCTAGATCCCGGTTCAGGTTTTAGCCAGCTCCTGATCGCCCACAGCTCAGTCCAGTTATTCAGGTCCACTCATCAGTCCCACGTGCACCAGTGAACCAGATCTGGGTAAACGTTTATACTCGGAGGGAAATAATCGACAACCTGAGGCACAAACAGAAAGAGACAAACAGTGAACTCAGATACTGCAAACTGACAAAGTGTACAAGCTAATGAATGACGTCATAAGGAGGACAGTTTTCAATATAACAAAGAGTTAAATGCAACAACCCAAACTGCAGCTTCCAGAATGATCACATAGTTTTGACCAACACTTATGACTACAATGACCTTCAGAAAAGAACAGTGTGTGTGTGGCTGTTGGATTGGATTACGTGTTTGCACAGTTCAAAGTGTTGAGGTGTGTTTGGTGTCTCCAGCCTGTATTGTTGGATCTGATAGTTGTGTGAAGCGGTTACTTTTGTCTGCCTGTGCAACCGTTGGAGATTGGATTTCAGGACAACAGGACAATAGAGTTATTAAGGTCAACCAGAGTCACATTATTATTATTATTATTGTTACATATCACATCTGTGTCCTCACTCTGAGCGTCTGCTGCCCTCAGACTAGGATGAACATTTAATATAACAGAAATCAGGGTTTATTAAAGCTGCAATATAGATATTACACTTTTCCTAATCCTTTTATTATAAAACGAGCGGCTAAACAACTTATAGTAAAGATCTGACGTCATACATAGCTGCTCCAAACCAACTGATGACAGCAAATTCTGCAACGTCACTAAAGACGAATAACACTCAGAACTCAGAAACTACGAGTGTCCAGTCTGTTTGCGGCTTAAACGGAGATGAATAATCAATTATCAATAATAAACCTGGGCTCGAAAAAGCAGGAAGTCAAGTCTCCATCTGCCAATTTCCGCTAGCATCAACAGGCTAGTAATACAGCCAGCAAACCGTTTAATGACGTTTATTTTTATTGCTGACGTTATTTATACAAACACTTAGTCTAAAATAAAAAATAAGAGTTAATAAAAAGGTATTTGAATTCGGTTTCGTTGGTGCTAAAACACCGAACAAGCAAAAATAACCGCCGCCAGAGATGAAGCTTCGTCTGGCGCCGGCCGGCGTCCATTCTCGGACACGGGGCCTAAGACAGCGGAGCGTCCGATAATGGACTTCTGTCTACGATGCTAACGATGCTACATCCGCAGCGGGGGCGAATTCCGCGACGGGGCAGATTTTTGGGGCGTCGTTAGCGGCGCCGGAGCCGAAGCTTTTGAACCGTCACGGCGGGCGGAGAGCTCACCGTGTGTCCGCTGTGCTCCCGCGGTGTTTGTTTGTCGCCGGTGCGATTGACGGTTTGCGGGTTTGTTTGACAGCGGAGCTATCTTGCCGGAGGAGGGCGGGGCGAGGATTGGCCGAACCTCCGGCCTCAGCCAATCACAGAGAGGCGAGGCCGTGGTTGCGTCAACTCCTTGTCACCAAACAGCGAGAAATAGAAGAATAAAAGAAAAATTGTTGACGCCATTGTTGACGATTTTCAATTTCCTGTTTTATTTTCATCTTGTTAAACTTGCAGAAACAAAACACGTTTTACATCAATAACGCACAACTTTATTCACATTTTAAAAGAATTACATCCTCTCATTTTATTAAGTTAAGTCAAATCCACATGAACACCAACAACTGAAACTCTTGTGAAAGCAGCGTTTGTTTCTCAGTGTATTCAGTGGTGGAAATCCTGCAGTCACATTTTTACTCGTGGAAAAGTGAGCAAGTACTAGCAGTGAAATATGCTCAAGTAATCAAAGTAAAAGTACTCCTGGTGTTTAGTTTGACTGTAAAGTAAAAAGTATTTTTCTTCAGGACAGAAGTAAGAGGGGAAGAAAGGAGTGAAAGATGTGTGTGTGTGTGCGTGTGTGTGTGCGCGCGCGCGCGCGTGTCTGTGTGTTTCCCCCGAGTTCTGTGGTGAAAAACGTCCTCATCTCTTTTCTGTAAAAGAGGGAGAGAACAAACAGGTTAAATGGAGACATTAGGTAAAGATGAAGCACCGATAGAGTTGCACGTGTGTGTGTGAGAGATAGTGTGAGTGTGTGTTACCTATTAGACCATCTCATACTGGTTTGCGTTGATCAGGCGAGACAGGCAGCAGGCGATAAACAAGCCTATCAGCTGAGAGACAGACAGATTTCATACAATTAATTACATTCTTGTGAATAGAATATCTCAGGTTTTGGTGAAGTATAAACAACATGTTGGGTTTAAAGGGTTTGCGTTGTGTTTAAGGTGGAAAGCATTGGATAATCAATGATTTAAGGTGGAAAGAAATAGAATATTGATGATTAAAGGTGGAAGGCAGTGCACTAGGCCAGCGAGGCGCTTCACCGCCATGTGCTGCCCTCTAACGGCCAACACCAGTAACTACTAAACATTATTTAGTTCATTGAATTATTTAACATTAGGTTTTGCTACTGTTTAGTCTAAGGCTGAAAATGATCATTAACTTCCGTTTTCAGCGAGTTTTTAAGTGTTTAATAGGTGTCTGAGGTTGTATTAGTAGTTTGTTGAGTACCTGAGAGAAGGCGATTCCAAAAGTGATTCCTGCGATGATTCCCATGTTGGTTTCTATGAAGGACGTCACCAACTCATAACAACCCTGCAGACAGGACGGAGGGGCAGTCAGCCCTCCATTCCATTCCTCATTGTTTCATCCATTCAATGAAGTTTGCGTGCGTGTTCCATGTGTCCACATGTTCTTTCACCTGTTTGTAGACTTTGTGTGGGGCCACGGTGGCATTCCTCAGGTCGGCTCCGCTGCAGTCGGAGAAGCTCACACAGCAGCTGGCAGGAATCCCACTGACAGGGAAGTACACGCTGCTGAACCAGCTGGTGTAGTTATACACACCACAACACTGTAACTACACACACACACAGAAAGGTAAAATGTAGTTATAATCACTGTATCATAATTCAGTCAGAGAGAGAGAGAGAGAGAGAGGGTGGTAGAGAGACACTGACTCTGCGTTGGATACCATCTACTGCCAGACTCCTGTCATCTCGGCCGTCGTATTTCAGCACTGCATCACTGTATGTAGTGAGGAAGGTCCCTTTAATCTACACACACACACACACACACATACACACACACACACATGCACACACACACACACACACACATACATAGGTGTTTAACACTTTAATGTGCCTTAAAGTAAATGTCAAAGAGGATTTAATCAGTTTTGACCTCATGTCGAAAGATGAATCCAGAGATTCCGGCGATGAGCTCTGCCAGGAACACCAGCAACAGAAACGCAGCATACTGTGGAGAGGGCAGAGGTCACACAGCGGTCATACTCAGGAAAGCCAGGGGGGTCGCAGACATATGGGAGAGGTCAGCGATTATATTGGCTTATGCAAAGGTTATATAAGGGTGGCTCACCAGTTTGAGCATCCAGGGGCGCCCCCTGCAGGTAGCGAAGCAGCCGAACAGGCCGAAGAGCACAATCGCGGCTCCGGTGCCGGTCAAGACGTAGGGAGCGTCAGGGGAGTGGGAGATCAATGCCATATATGGAGCCAACATAAACCTCCACCATAGCCCCACTGAGAGGAGAACCACACCCGTCACCTGAAGAGAGGAGGGGATGAAGATGAGACAAAGGAGAATAATCAGCATTATAACAATATTTATTTTTATTAACACAGGGAAATGGTGGAAGGATAAGAGAGAGACAGAGAGATACAATATGTTTGTGTGTGTGTGTGTGTGTGTGTGTGTGTGTGTGTGTGTGTGTGTGTGCGCGTGTGTGTGTGCGCGTGTGTGCGCACGAGTGTTATGCACGCTGACTCAGCACCCCATGACTGTTATGAGCTCTGACAGCAAAGTGACAAAATGACAGACAGATGGGAAGAAGAAACACGTCAGCCTGAGCTCAGACAATTACAACGCAACATGAAAGAAACACTAAACACCACAGAACACATAAAGTATACACACACATATACAGTATTTATACATATACAGTATATTCTGTGTACGACACTCTGGCACTCTAGCAGTTGCTGTAGTTATCACAGTAACACATTAAGATACTAACACACTTGTCTTATGGTCAAAATACTGACAACATCTGCCTCCCGCTGTAGGAGGGAGTTATCCTCATCATCACTCCTGATGAAGAGTGGTGTGTTACATTAACAAAATGAGAGATGAGATATTATGTTTTTCAACCAACCAAAGCTAATAACTAGTCACTGCCTCTGACATGAAGAGGAGGAAGAGTAGAAATGGAATTCTACCACCAATGCGGTTGTGATGTGTGAAAATGCAGATGATAATCATTCTCTCACCCAGAAGATGAGGGAGTAGAGCAGCAGCAGCGTCTTCAGGCAGAAGATCACCGGCTTGGTTTCCATCCTCCTGGGAGCCATGGTGCTACTGAGGAACGAGAGGGAACAGTGTGAGGACAGCTCTCTCTCTCTCACGCTTGCTCTCGCTCTCTCTCTCTCGGTCTCTTTTGCTCTTTCTCTCTCTCTCTCGCTCTCTTTTGCTCTCTCACTCTCACTCTCACTCTCATTCTCCCTCTCGCTCACCCTCACCCTCTCTCTCTCCCTCCCCCTCATACTTCACACTCTGTGGAAACAATTAACACAGAGGTGTTCATTACAGAGGCTTAAACACTGTGACACAGGACTGTGAGGACATACGACCTCCCAACCCCACCCGCTCACCTCTGAGCCACTTTGGAGATCCTCGGCATCAGCAGCTGGTTGACCCAATCCCAAAACCACAGAGACCAAGGACTTCACCGACACCTCCAAAGAAACATTGCTGCCACCATTTGTGAGTGAGGAATTGCATGAAAACAGCAGCTAATATCTAAACTTAATCCAATGATGCCTTGAGGTGCTTTTGGTATTTATTTTATTTTATTCACAATACTTCTGTAAAGGAATATCAGTGAAGATGAACCGATTAAAAAGAAATCATGAATACAATATTTGTATAAATCCAAAAAGTGCAACGTGATTCACATTGGCTGGGATGGAGCCGAAATGTTGGCTTCTTTGATTCTTCTTTATTACATTATTAAATGTAATAGAGATCCTCGGTCCTAGACTTGCACAGACCAAGGAGTGAAGGAGCCCGGCTCAGCAAGGGGTACCTGCAAAACACACACACACACATATACACATTTACATACATACACGTATATGTTTTATATTCTTTTATAGCCTCAGGATGTACATATTTGTGCTGGCTGCCCGGAGACACAGGCTGCATCCCCTAAATGGGTATTTTAGATGTATATGTCTTTGAATTCATGGTTATTTATTTACGTATGGGTGTCTTTATTTATTTTTTAGGATCACCATGAGATAATCCCCGTCAGGGCCAGAATAAGAAAATGAAACCGACTTCAATCAAAACGGAGTAGGCGGGAGAAGGTTCTGTCCAGGTGAAGTGATTGGTCAGTTATTTCCAGCCACTTTTCCCGCCTACACAGGGCAGAGTTTGGTACACACACAGGGTTTCATACCAGTTTGGTGAAGCGGTCACTGCAAGCGTTGCGGATCCTCTCAGCAGAGGCGGGACTGTCCAGTCTGAAGGGGCCGCTGAGGCCTGACTCCGCCCGGGCGGCGCTTATGGCGTCTTTGATGGCAAAGAAAATGGATGACGCGAGGAAGAAAGGAGGTTCACCTACGGCCTTCAGAGAAAGATAATAAGTATTTGAGACCAATAAATCTGGTATACATCACGTATACTGTTAAATACATTAGCAGCCTGTGTTTTGGAGGACACAACGTTTGAGTTGGATCTAAAACGAGACCCTGACCCACACAGTCTTTCAGTTACACATGTTATTCAGAAAGTTGTGCGTTTTGTGGTGATGTGCGTCACTAAACCTTGGAGGCAAAGATGGCTTTTTGGTTCGAAGAGTCACGAAGCAGAGAGACGGTGAGATTGCTCGGAATGTCGCCAAAGGCCGGGATCTTATAGGAACCTGGACCCCGGGTGAGCAGGACGCCTCTGGGAGAGTAATGAAGCTCCTCCAGGGTGAAGAGACCCAGACCCTGCATGAACCCCCCCTCAACCTGCACAGACAGAGAGCGCAGTGCACATTCCTGTCTGATGGTGGCGCTATTGGAAGAGGCATTAAAGGATCGTGTGCTGTGTGAAAATATAAACAGCAGACACGCCTTGAGGGAATCACTTATGTTTCTGACCAATTGACCCTGTGATTCACTGCTGTACTGACAAACTGACTCACCTGTCCGATGTCTATAGCTGGGTTGAGACTGTTGCCCACGTCCATCACTATGGTGGTGCTCAGGTTCTACAAGACAGAAAAATTCAATTCAATTCAATTCAATTCAATTCAATTCAATTCAATTCAATTCAATTCAATTAAACTAAATTAAACTAAATTAAACTAAATCCAATTCAACAGACCTTGTGAGCTCCAGTTAGACAGTCGACCTCCACTTCTGAACATGCCACGCCATAACAGAAGTAGTTGAACGCTCGGCCTGAGTTTGTCTCAAAGTCATAACCCACATCTGGAATCCTGGCAGAAAAAATACAAAGATCTTTATTAATCGTTTGAGGAAAGTTTCCGAAAGTTTCTGTCCTGATTTCATGAATTTTTGAATTTCTGCTGTGAAGTGAAGCGGCAACCCGCTTGGTGAACTCACTTGTAAAATCCGTTGGCGCTGAGGTTGACTCTATCAAAGTATGCTGCCTTCACCTGACACACACACACACACACACACACACACACACACACACACACATATTGGCACTGAGGCTTCTAAACCTGCGATCACTCCTACTACAGCTGATTTATATACTCGTACTACAAACAGTCACTTCTTACGCAATCTTCCCATGATCCTTTGGGGTTCTTGGTCCTGTAAGACTCGAGACGCTTCACCAGGATCTCACAGGCATTCTGGACAAAAATATTTTTTATAACTGAATAAATATAAACAGTGTGTGTGCGTGTGTGTATTCATGTGTGCGTCTCTTGCCTGCACAGCGGCTCCGTTCAGGTCTGACGAGGCGGAGGCAGCGGTGGGGCTGGTGTTTGGTACTGTGTTGGTGCTGGTCTCTGAGATGTGGATCTTAGAACAGGGAATACCAAGAACCCTGCTGGCAACCTGGAAGCACACGCGTTGAAAATCAATCCTCCAATCAATTGAAAGTTCATTTGCAGCGATAAGTTGATGCACCAGAACCTTCTGTACCTGGACCATCTTGGTGTGGAGTCCCTGTCCCATCTCGGTGCCACCGTGTGTTAGCAACACTGAGCCATCTGTGTAGATATGAACCAGAGCTCCGGCCTGGACACACACACACACACACACACACACACACAAGTTCAGGACCTCATGAAGCTTTCAGCAGTAAGCTCATTCAATAACAGTTGATCAGTGTGTCCTCAGTGAGCAGACCTGGTTGAGGAAGGTGGCGGTGAAGCAGATACCAAACTTGGTGGGGACGATGGCCAGGCCTCTTTTCGTCCACCTATTCTGTCTGAAAACACACACACACACACACACAGCTGTACATTTTCCTCTGTTGTGGAGATCGATGGAGGCTCAGAAACGTCTTCTTCTTTCTTTTACCTGTTGTATTGGTCAACAGCAGCTTGCCGCTCCTGGTACCTGGAGCGAGACAGGCACTCGTCCCAGCAGCGGTCCACAGTGACGTTTTCCAGGATCTGGTTGTAGGGCGTCACCTCACCCTGCATGTAGAGGTTCACCCGACGGACCTGAAGGAGGAGGGAGGCGCTGGTCATGTAACGTTTGACATTTGTGATCTGACCTCACAGACAGGACACATCCTCACAGTGTGTGTGTGTATGTGTGTGTGACCTCCTACCTCCTCTGCAGACTTGCCCAGGCTGTGAGCCACATCGTTGATCCAGTTCTCAGAGACCATCATGCCTTGTGGCCCTCCAAAGCCCCTGAAGGCCGTGTTGGACGGCAGGTTGGTGCGGCATATGATGCCGCGGCCGCGGATGTTGGCCACGCTGTACGAGTTCTCCATGTGGAACAGAGCGCGTTCCATGATCTTAACACACAAGCAGGCAACGACATCAGCTGACGAAGGGTGAGACAGCTGGTATCAAACAGACAGTACTGTTACTCACTGACAGAGAGAGGTCCATGGAGTTACCAGCGTTACTGTAGTACGTCACATCCACAGCCACGACCTTCCCACTGCTCGAGAAACCCACCTGGAGGGCCACAACAAAAACAATGTATGTAGAAGCTATCTATCTATCTATCTATCTATCTATCTATCTATCTATCTATCTATCTATCTATCTATCTATCTATCTATCTATCTATCTATCTATCTATCTATCTATCTATCTATTGTTCTGTGAACAATACACCTCCTGTCCAGCAGGGGGCGACCCTGTACCTTGTATTTTCCATAGAACGGATGTCTTCCTCCAGTGATCAGCATGTCCTCATCTCTGTCCAACATACACCTGACAGGCCTCTTCAGTCTGTCAAACACACACACACACACACACACACACACACACACACACACACACACACACACATTTTAAAAACGCACCTATGCAATCATTTTCCATTCTAACTTAAACACATTTTTTGTGTGTTTTGTTTATGAGGTTTGTTTACTTGTTTGCTGCTATGGCAACCACAGTAGACAGCAGGGTGGTGCGACTCTCCTTCCCTCCAAAGCCTCCACCCATCCTCTTCACCCTGACCAAAATACGGTTAGCTGGCACGCCCAACACCTTTGCTACGAGAACCTGAGACAGGGAGAGATTCAGGTATGTGTGAATATTATGTGCATTTATTTGTCGGCCAAGCTGTTTGTACTGCAGTGTAACACACGAGGGTCGGAACCTGAGTTTTGGTAGCGGCCTGAGTAGAGACAAAGAGCTCCATCTCATCGTCTTCTTTTGGAACAGCCAGAGTGACATTCGTCTCCAGGTAGAAGTGCTCCTGACCACCCATGTGCATCTCACCTGACAGAGCAGACAGACAGGGAAGCAGACAGACAGGGAAGCAGACAGACAGTGAAGCAGACAAGCTCAATCGATACACCACGAATATTTCCATCCATCAGGAGCGCCGTCTTACCTTCTAACATGTGGTCCGCCTGCTTAAAGCCGTCCTCCAGGTCGCCCTTCTGCATGGTTCTGATTGGCTGATAGAAGGACTGGGCAGCGATGGCCTCCTGTTGATAAAAAACACAAACAGGTCCTTTCTTGATGCCTGCCGACGGGAATCGTGTTTTATAAAACGCTGCGATATAACACACACACTCTGACCTGGATGGTGACAATCGGCGGCAGCTCCTCATACTGGATCCTGACGGCCTTGGCGGCTCGTTGGGCGTGAAGCTGAGTGTCGGCGACCACTGCTCCAATAATGTGACCCACGCATGTGACCTGGGCCGGGAAAATAATCCTGGTCAGCCTGAAACGAGTGCTAAGGAATAATAAAACCACACAGACACACACACACACACACACACACACACACACACACACACACACACACACACACACACACACACACACACACACACACACGCACACACACACACACTCACCTCTCCATCTGCTAAGACAGTTTCGTCACATACAGCTACTCCAGTGGCGTTGCTGCCAGGAATATCTTCAGCGAACACGCAAGACACAACGCCAGGCATACACTCCGCTACCGACGCATCTATGGAGCTAAATCACATGGACAAACTGAGGTTAGACATGTGTGTGTGTGTGTTTGTGTGTGTCTAAGTAGGTATGTGTGTGTTATGGCTTACAGGATGCGAGCGTGTGCCTTGCTGCTGGTGACCGGCGCCAGGTAGAGCTCGTTCTCGTACAGCGGCACGTCATCACAGTACACCGCCTCGCCTGTCGTCTGCTTCAAAGCTGACAGGTGCATCAGGGGACGACCCAACACATCATCCTGACTCTGCCCCTCTGGCACGGCCTAGGTGAGACGTTGGCCTTAACACACAGCTTGTTTGTGTGCTTGTGTGTGTGTTTGTGTGTGTGTGTGTGTGTGTGTGTGTTGTACCTGGTAGATTTGAACACTAGAAGGAGTCTCTGGATGGTAAATCTCTGTAGCACTCAGACAGTCTGAGCTGATTTCTTCCACACACACACCCTGAGAACATGATGATGATGTCAGGCTATGATTTGGATCGATCCTCTGGGGACCATGAACATCATATATGTGGGCCTGAAGTGCAGAAGCTCACCTGCTCAGTGAGTTTCTGTAGTACTGTTAGGTAGAACTTGTAGAAGAGGCTGAGGGTTAAAGTCCGCCGGTACGTCACCATGCCGCCCGGCGCAGAGGGGTCAAGTGTCATCTCCTCTGCCAATGACGAGCAAGCATCCTGCAGGAGCTCCTCCCCCCACTGCCTGGAGGATAACAAAGCAACTCACATCCTCTATCCTTGCTTCTTTTTGCCTTCCTTCCCTCCTTCCTTCCTTCTTTTTGTGTTACCTTCCCAGCAGAGAGTCTGCTGTTCTTTTCGCGAGCACTGTGGTTGCGGCCATTCCGCCGTAGCTCAGCCTCAGATCCTCCACCATGTCAGTCCCTGGTGTGAAGGTGACGTTCATCGCTGCAGTGACGATGCTGATGTCATCCTCACGACGGGGTGACTGTTTGAAGGCGGAGAAAAACTGAGCCTGAGGAGGGAAAGACAGAAATGTTACAGTGGTGACTGACAGTGGTGCTAAGTTGATAGGAAGTTTGTTGACAAGGCAACTGAAAGGGTTGCTATGGTGTTGTTGTAAGTACCTTTTTGCTGTATGGAATCTCTACGGAAACCAGAATCTCCTGCGAACTTAAAGCTGTTTTCCTGTAGCCTGTGAAGAAATGATCGTCCATCTGAACCACACGGCTGCCATCTGAGAGACAGACAGGCAGAGAAGGAAAAGAGAGAGAGACAGATGTGAGAACTTTGTATTGGCTTTTGGATTTTTGTATTATTTGAAGTAACTACCGGTATCCTTGTTATTATGTCTTCTTTTTGAAATACAAGCTCACAAAAAGGCCATGAAGGCAACAGGGGATACATTTTGATAAACTGATAAACTTTGATCAAAGGTCAAAGAACACTCGAACGCCGTGTGTGTGTGTCTGTGTTTACCATGGATTTCCATACCATAACATAATGGCGGGTTTATGTTTAACTTCTGGACAAAATAACTTAGCAACTATATATAGCAGCAATCAAGAGGTTATGATCTAAATAAGATCAGCCCCCCCTGAGTTATTAACTTTGGTGTGAGGCAAAAGAGTTGAAGGAACTACACTTTGTTATATTTACATATGTTTACATAACAAAGTGTGTTTGTACTGCTGTTTGTACTGTTTGTACTGCTTTCTCCTTTGGGCTGTGAACTGAGGACAGGCTGGAGGTGATTTCGGGAATTCCACATGGACACTGGCCTGTGTGTGTGTGTGTGTGTGTGTGTGTGTGTGTGTGTGTGTACGCGTGTGCGTGCATTACCTCTGTCCATCAGTGTGAGTCTGCAGCCTGCTGCCATAAACACAGGGTTGAGGTCTGATATTGGACTGGCTGTCATGATGTTTCCCCCAACAGCCTGAGACACATCAACAACAACAACACACTCTTTAAAGCTAATACAACAAAACACAACAAATACAGAGTGTGTGTGTGTGTGTGTGTGTGTGTGTGTGTGTGTATGTGTGTGTGTGTGTGTGTATGTGTGTGTGTGTGTGTGTGCAGATGTATAGATATGTGTGTATTTCTATGCACTGTGTGTGTGATATCCTCATCTTTGTTTTCCCACAGTGAGATGACAGCAGCAGGTAGGAACCAAACGCTGCTGATGGTGCTTACTTAGCTAGAGTTTGTTTCCTGCACTCTTGATGTTTCTGGATGTTGCACGCTTACAAATTGCTCAAACTTTGCATACATGCTTTCTTGTCCCGTGTGTCAACTTCATCAAAGCCATCTGTGCTCGCATCTTTCAAACACTCAATGCTACAATGTTTTTGTGTGCATGTTTGATGGGACTGTTGTGCCTGAGTGGCTCCCCTCTCAAACTGCAATGATCCGATGGTGTTTTGGGTTCATGTCCCAGTTGTTTTGCTCGACTCCAATGGTGGATCTCATCTCTAGACATGCACATTGGTTTTTCGCAATGTGGTTGTGAAGGGCGAACCTTGTATGTTAGGTTTGGTTCCTATCCATCACCCTGATGGAAGTACCAGGATCAAATGTTGGTGGGAGTACCGTCCTTACCGTACTGCACCGTCCTGTAAACCTGACAGGCTGTGCAGATTTCACGCTATGTTGGTAAACACCATTGTGTGACCACACTAATGTTGTTACGTGTGTTTGTCTAAGTTTCTAGTTTTACCTTTCATGGCCACCTCAATGCTGACTGTTGTCTTTACTGAGAAAACTCCTCGCTCCAGCTCCTTGTGAGCTGATGAAACCTCATGAATACATGTTTGCTTATTGTTACTCAAGCAGTTCTTTAAACATGGCCTCTGGTGTAGCTGGAGAGGAAGGAGATCCCCACAGGATGAGAAAAAACGGGGGTAAATGTGGCGTCCCTACTGCCCAACCTTCACCCTAGCCTTGCCAGCATAGAAAAATGTGTGTGTGTGTGTGTGTGTGTGTGTGTGTGTGCTCACCGCCACATTGCGTATTTGCCGCCCTGCGAACCAGCGCAGCTGTTCAAGGACAGCGATGAAGACTTCTGTCTGATGAGGAGGAAGGGTCTGCACAGCCTGCCTCAGTACTGCCCCCATCTGGCTGAGCGTGCACGCTGCACCAAACGTGATGCCTGAACACAAACACACTTAGTTGTAACTACCTCGAGTTACAAAATTGTATTGATGACTTGTATTTGGTCCATCGTTTGTTTGTGTACTTTGATTTAACCAAAGTAATCTGATTACTGTCCAGCTCTTACTCACCAGCCTCTGTGTGATCTACAGTGTTGAGTTCAGGGATGAAGTTCGGAGCGAGGATGACCGGGTACAACATGTTCTTAAACTTCACCTCAATACCTACACAACAAGTGAAAGAGTGAGTGTGTGAGTGTGTGTAGTTTGCTGCCCTAACTTGAAGAACACCACTGAATCCCTCGTGATTAAGGACTGGAGCAACCGGAGCATGGCTAGAGTACTCACGCCATGCAAGCTCACACATGCATTGTGTGTGTGCGTGTGTGTGTGTGTGTGTGTGTGTGTGTGTGTGTGTGTGTGTGTGTACACGCACCGACTTCTGTGTTTCCCACCACCACTTTAGCATTGGGATGTTTCCACTTCAGGTGCAGCAGCTCCTCCAGACTGTCCGGCTGCCACCAAACAACCCTGTCACTGTAGAAACACAGGGAGCGGGACTTCTGACCTTTGATGAGAGACTAGGGGAGAGAGAAAGGGAGGAAGTAAACGATAGAGGAAAAAGTGGCTCTACTGTGTGTAAGCTGTTATGTCTTAGTGTGTGTTTCTCACTATAAGCTCAGGGGGGAAGATGACCTCCTGTGTGGGGTCAAAAGGTGCAAAGTCTGCTGCCTGAAACAGAGATGTGGCTTCCTACACACACACACACACACACACACACACACACACACAAAGCATGAAGAATTTCCATTTGTGGTCCCCAGAGGATGAACCCTAAAGACTCTGACTCGTCACTTAACACTTGTTACAAAATCCCAGTCAACATGAGACTGTCAGTGTTGGCGTTAGCTGTTAGCATGTAGTTTCTTACACTGACATCTTCCTCCACAGTCTCTTTCACTGCGTTCTCGTTGGTCAGACAGCAGCCACTCTCCCGCCCTCTGCCACCACAGCAACCTCCCTCCTGCAAGAAAAAAATAGGGGGATGTGTGTGAGTGTGTGTGTGTGTGTGTGTGTGTGTGTGTGTGTGTTTGTGTGTGAGTGTGTGTGTGTGTGTGTGTGGGGCTCACCACAGTGAAGGTCTTGTATCCCTCCAGGATCGGTCTGTATCCGGTGCAACGACACAGATTCCCTACAAAAGTAAACGTGAAACTGTTTATACGCTGTGGCTCATTTTACTGAGCTCATGATGCAAATGATGAAAGTGGTGCGTTACCCTGAAAGGCGTCTTCCACGTCAGCCATTCTGGGCGTGGGGTTGTTCCTCAGGAGAGCGTACATGGACATGACGATCCCTGGAGTGCAGAAGCCGCACTGAGAGCCATGAGCCTTGGCGATGCGTTCCTGCACAGAATGTGATGTCACCCTTCACTGGGCATGTTGTGCATCTACACTATACTTTAACATGAAAGTGTTTGGATGTGCACAAGCTGTTTCATTTAAACATACGAAAACATATCCAACACATGAAGTCAACACCACTTAAAATCAATTAAATCCATCACACATACAATAAAAAGCTTAGATTCATCTAAACCTGGTAACACCTCTGTAATAATGTGTGTGCGTGCGTGCGTGCGTTACCTGTACGGGATGTAGTTTCCGTGCCACACTCCCGATGCCCTCCACGGTCGTCACGGCAACCAAGTGGAGGGAGCAGAGGGGAGCCAGGCATGCGTTCACAGCGTAGTGACTGGTACAAGAGTTAAAGGTGCAGTCTGTGATCTCAACATGAACTTAAAGTCTAAATGTGGATGTTGAGGTTTGAATGTGACAAAGTGACTCAGCTGTCACGCCTCTGCACTGATTGGCTCCTTGATCCGTTCATTGTCAATGATTTATTATCCGTGAAATCAGTTTTTCATCAAAGTCTTCTGTTGTCAGATGAAAACACATGACTAGAGAATGACTGTGTATGACTTTCTACACACACACACACACACATACACATGTACATAAACACACACACACACACACAGAGTGGCTGGATACAGTAGTTCCTGTGTGTGTGTCTGGTATTTGGACAGCATGACGGTACAGGCACCACAGCCCCCCTCTGCACAGCCTAGCTTTGTTCCTGTAAGACCCACTGTACACACACACACACACACACACACACGCACACACACAGTGTATACAGGGAATTCACATAATCATTGACATGGATGCTTGATGGATACACAGCCTGGTCCCACATTCACAACCTCTGTACTTTTAAACTGTTAAAGTGTTAATATGTAACAAGCTGACTTGAAAATCATTCATAGCTTGAGGTGGAGACAAGTTTGTTTACAATGTGTCTTCTGTATGGACGCTTCAAGGCAATGCAAATGCACACGACAGAATAACCGGTTGATCATTACTTATATATTACCATATTAATAATGCAAATGCAAGACAAAGTGTGTGTGTGTTTGTGTGTGTGTGTGTGTGTGTGTGTGTGTGTGTGTGTGTGTGTGTGTGCCTACATCTCCTCCTCAAATATGTCAGCAGGGTCATTTCAGGATCTGCATTGCTCTCAACGATCTGCAGGGGAAACACATCTTAATTTGGTCTGAAAACATGAAAATGTCTCATCCAAATGACATCATAGGAACTATTAACAGCCATTATAATCTGTTCAGTGATATTATAAGAGTCTTACTATAATGATGTGGCCTCTAATCCCTTTCATGCTTACGAGCCTTTATTGTTTTACATTTTTCTTCATGTTTTGTTGCCCGTACATAAACTTGACTCCATTTATTACATAAACAGATATCATGTTTAGATTAGCCATGTGACTTTTATACAACACAAATTTATCATTAACTGTCAGGAAACAAACGGTATACAGTCATTTACTCTCAAACCGTTAGTGTAGTACAACAAAGACTCTTTAGATTCACCTCTATAATCCCAAAGGTCCTGGAAGGAATATTGTGATAATATTGGAGGAATATTGTGGTCACACCAGTCGAGCCAAACGTCCCAAACAAAGTCACAGCACCATAATTCAACCAGAACATGAAATGTGACATTTCTTACCTTCTTCCCATTAACAAAAAAGATGAGTTGGTCTGATATGGACCCGGCCTGGATCCTGTTCAAGTCCCCAACTGTCTCTCTCCTCTCCATGTTGTCTTTACTGCTCCTGGACAATCTCTGGGCTACAACGCTCAGTGTGTGTGTTTTGTCCGTGTGTGTGTGTCTCTCTCTCTCTCTCTCTCTCGCTCTCTTCTTGAAAAAACCAGTTTTTTAATGTTGTTTGTTCTCTGAATGTTGCTTCTTTGTTTAACTAGTATGTTGGTGTTTCTGGGCTTGGCCTAGGGGCTACGGGACAATTTAGCTTTACACTTGTCACGCATGGGGCAGAGGAGTGTAGTTTGGCGGTGGGGGCACTAGTGGCTTACGGTAGCATGAAGTCTGCCTTACTCATGAACAACGCGGGGATTATTTTTTTAGCGTGGAGAAGGTCAACCAGGTGGTGGATCACGGGGTGGAGATACAGGGAGTCTTCACTCCTGTCCTGCCTCCCATTAACCCCGCTTAGAGAGCTGAGCAGACACAGCCAGCTCCTCTCCCCCTCAGAGTGATCCCCCTCGGCTGCAAGTCCTCTTTGTTGAAGCACGTTGTCTCCTTCAGAAGAAGAATTCATCCTTAAGTTACAAATAATTCAGCAATGCATCTCAGAAATCACTTTAGATTGACAAAAAGCGAAACATTTTTTAATTGAGTTACCTGATTTTGTTTTATATATCTATAATGACCAATTATTTCTCCAACAAATTAAATCCCTGATTTTCCAACAATCCCTTCCTCTGCCTTGCTGTTGTCCCATTGGTCGACGCTCCCACAAACGCTCTCTGAGTGTTTTCTGTCACTTAGACCGTGACCGTTGACCCTTACATGGCGTTTAATGATTCACCGTTGACCTGAATCTGGAGGACCCACTGCTGTCACCTGATGTCTGCATGACGCTGCGTTTGGGGTCACAGGAGAAAAAAAGAAGAAAATGCATTGATGTTAGATGCTCTGATGTTTTGTTTGTAATACTCATCTCAAGAAACAGTCTGTGTGTTTCATGCTGTGGTGTTGAGCTAAACCGGACGTTTTTATTGATGTATAAATACATTACAGAAAGCTCAAACTAGTCCAACATTCAGGGGGTGCTGGGTGATCAACAGTTGCCTGAAATGGCTCCTCAGGTGTTCCACCTCAACCCACACCTGAAAAAAGCTCCAACTGGCTCTCGTTTTGGCAGCAGATGAGGCCGTCCTGCCATATTTTTTTTAAAAAATAGGTTAAATCATGCAGTATTAGAGGGTGTAGATGTTAGCAGATTCTATTGTCTCCTATTTCAGTTCGTCACGTACAAAATTTCGCGGCGCCACTGATGGATTCGTGTGGGGAGGGGTTTTTACACCGGCGGACCGACTCCAATCGATTGGAAATGCTCCCGACATTAACATTCCCAATGAGGACGACACACCCTCCCACCTCAGAGCGGATTGACCGGTTCTCACGAGGTCCGAGTGCACGCTTTTTGTATGTGACGGCGTAACAGAGGAACGCGCACGCGCACGCACGCACACACACACACACACACACGATTCATCGACGATTATCCGCTTTAAAGCACATTGGAGGACGTGTTTGTGTGTGTGTGTGTGAAAAGTTGTGACCTAGATACAATTCTGTCTAGCAGTTTAGTTGGACTTAAGCCATGTAGTAAGTGAAGGAAGCTTGCTGTGTTTGAGGTTTAAAAAAAAAAGAAAAAGTTGAATTCAAAAAGTCTGGAAAAAAATTAAACTAAAATCTCCACACACACACACACACACACACACACACACACACACACACAGTCTCAGAGATTTTCAGTTTATTTACAGCATGCCATATCTGGACTTCATATATTTTTATCATACAAAATAAATAATATGGGAATATAATAAAACACAACACACTTGATGCAAACAGTAAATAGCTTTAGATAACATGTTTCATACGTGTGATTGGCTGATGCTTCCATTCGTCAAAGCATCAAAACATTATCCTCCATGTCTCAATTTTCTTTGATTTTTTTATTACACTATTTGTTTTCATTTTAACTTTTAATTTGATTCATCATTTCTTTGTCTGAATTTTCTTTTTTTTTTAGGTAACTTACATATTAATTGATTTTTGTTTTGATGTTATTATTTCATTATATCATTTATTTATTCAATTTATTCTGCGTTTCCTGTCGATAATTTCCAAATAGAGAAAAAAAAAATCTTGTCCCAATTTTCTTCTTTTCAATTTTCTGATTGGATCGTGAAAATTGAAGTACACACATGTTCAGTCCTGCATGAACACACACACGTATAAAAATATAAAACTATAATAACATACTCATGCTTTACAGTACGAAATGTTTCTCTGACATGGCAAAAACACGGTAAACGTACACACACAGGTCTTTGTATCGGGCCAACAAACACATCATCATCATCATCATCTTCATCTTCATCATGTAAACAAGCTTGTTCAGGTGGCGTCGTCACTGTGAGGCGTGAGAGTGGAATGGAAGACGACTTGTTGAGTAAATAATTACAAAGTGCTGTGATATGAAATATGTATCCAGTATGAGCGTGGGCCCTTCAGAATAAAAGCAGGAATTGTATTAAACCATTAGAAATTCTGTAATTCAACCGTAACTCAACTGAAATACACAATATTTGTCCTTTACCACAAAATGATTTGAGGGAACAGATGGTTTGGACTTCAGACTCTCAAACCTCAAAGAGATCACTCGCCTCCTCATATTTGTGTCGGTTTGGCACCTCTGATGCCGCCGCTGCATCAGTCGATCACCAGGGACAGAGTGGTGGGCTTGGCCGCACACGGATCAACTCTCTGCATGTTTAACACTTTTATTTTGATAGACAACACATTGAACTTTTAGAGATTTGGCAACTGGGGGCTGGGGATGTTAGCATTAGCCACCAAATGCTAACTAACAGCCAAACACTAGTCAAGGTTTTACACTCTCCGGACTTATTTGTCATCTTTCAAACATTTTGAAACAAATGAAATGATCCTGAAAATTAGATTAATTTGTTAATTCTAAGGGAAATTTCTATGTTTTTTTTTTCTTCAATTCTGACTTCATGATATTAAACTCTGACCTTTTCTCAGAACTCCATGCGTATCCCATACGGCTCCTTCGTGAAGTTCTGAGAAAAAATGCTGAACAAAACCGTGTTACTACGAATTTAAATAGTTACTCAGACAGTTTGTTGGCATGTACAGGATTGTTATTTGATGTTCTTTAGTAAAGACGTGCGAGCGTTCACCACGGCCTTGAATGCATCCTCGCTGCCCGGGGCGACGCATTTGTCAGGGTGCAGCAGCACCGCCAGCTTTCGGTACGCCTTGTTCACCTCCTCCCTGAAACGAGGAGGCGGAAACCAATGTTAGGCTGAATTCGTTGGGGCTCGGCCCGAGTCGACCTCTGACCCCCGCCGCCGTACTCACCGTGTGGCGCCGGGTTTGACGCCCAGCATGTCCCAGGAGTCCTTACTGTTGCGAATGCGTCGGATGGTGTCGGCCTGCTCCTTGGTGAAGCCGACGCTGACCTCCGACACCGGGCGCTTCCCGCCGTTCTCGCACATGTCAGTGATGGATGAGAAGAACGCCTGGGGAGAGAGAGACGGAGGGAGAGAGAGAGAGAGACGGAGAGAGAGAGGGGGAGAGACAGAGAGAGACGGGGGGAGAGAGAGAGACGGTGAGACGGAGAGAGAGAGAAAATGGTCCCCTAAACCTTTTGGATTTAAGCAACAACAAAACCTTTCCTATGGCGCCACCTTCAGGCCAACATGTGCATTTCTAGCAGTATGGATGTTGGGGTACGTGTGTGTACCTGAAACATCTCATTGATTCCCTCTCCACTCTGCGCCGATGTCTCAAAGTAATGAAATCCTCGGGACTCCGCCCACAGACGCCCCTCCCCCTCGTCCACCACGCGGCGCTTTGTGAGGTCCACCTGCAGGCGGCCCAGGAGAACCACATTAAGGTGAGAGGTTGTTCTGGTGTGGTACAGGCTGGTTAACGATCTAAGGAGCAGCTGGGACAACAATGTCACCTTGTTGGCACAGACGACGAACACGATGCTGTCCATGTTGGCCTGGGAGCCCATTTCCTGTTTCATCTCGCCCAACCAGCTGTCCAGAGCGTCAAAACTCTCTCTGAGGCCAACGTCGTACACCAAGAGAACTCCCTGACTGTCCTTGTAGAACTCATTACGAACCTGAGAGACAGACGGGCGGACGGACAGAGAAAGAGAGAAAGAGAGACAGAGAGAGAGAGAGAGAGAGAGAGAGAGAGAGAGAGAGAGAGAGAGAGAGAGAGAGACAGACAGAGACAGAGACAGAGAGACAGAGATGGGTAAATCAATGTTAGAATCTGTTCATTATTAGTTAAGTGGATAAACAGGATTAAACTCTCACCTCGTAGAAGAAAGGGTGACCGGCCATGTCGAAGATGTTAACTTTGATTTCTCTGTCACGAACCTGCACTCTGGCATCACACACACACACACACAATATTTAAACAAAAAGGATGCCAGTACTGAGTCATTACTTATTCATAGCCGTGTACTTACTTAGTGACTCCATAGTCGATGCCTATAGTCGCCAAATACTTGGGGACGAACCTCTTCTCACAGTAGCGTTTGATGATACAACTCTGTGGAGGAAGATGGAAGAAGATGAAGGTTTATCATATAAATGCTGCTTTAATTACAGCTCAAGGTAAAGTATAACAGAATGCTTTAAGTTTGTTTAAGATGGTCGATAACAACATGTAGTCTCTGTTGTAATTTGATCCACAAGCCAACACGGGTTGGGTTGAATATATATACATAAATGGAAACATACCTTTCCAACCTCGGCGTTCCCGAGGCTGATCACCTTCACACGCAGTGATTTCTTGTTGTCTCTCCTCTTCGGTACGTTTGATTCCATCTGGAAATCTTTTTATCAAGCAGCTTAAGAGGAAGAATGTAAACCCGCCGTGTTGTTGTTGTTGTTGCTGTTGTTGGGGGCGCGGCTAAAAGCTTAGCTAGCTGATCGCAAACTGGCTCGTGTTTGGCACAGAGTTACTTACTGACATAAACTGGTATCGATTGATTAATTAATCCGCATGGTTTCATTTATTTCCAGTGCGTTATGTTGCGTGTCAGTTGCCATCGTACCGCACAGGAGGCTGGATGCCCGCCTGCTAGCCTCATAGTCCCGGGGCTCGATGCAGAACAGCTGTTTGTGAGTGGCGAGTTAGCGATTATATTTAACAATATCTCATCCGCTCCTTCTTTCAAAATAAAATAATCTTACTTTCCATTATGCATCAAAGATATACGGTATACCACATACGATTAATTAAACATTATTACATTGTTCGGTGTTCGACATTCTTTTGGACTTTTTCTTTCACGGAGACAATCTTTTCAGATGTTGTGTTGCGATAATTGTGTGTCTCATTCCGGTCCAGTAGGAGCAGTATACAGCTGATCAAAGCTGCCGATTCTACGGCGACCGAAATGGGACTAAATATTTAGAAGAGTAAATCACAACAAAACCGGTCAATGGCGACTAAATAAATGTTTAACAGTAGGTAATTTATGTGTGTTGATAAACAACCTGGATTCTAAATACCCGTTTACCTGACTGGGTTAGCTGCATGTTTGGAGTTCTTTTAAAGTTGTTGTTGTTAGCCAGCTAGCATCACTACGCTATCCGAGTGCTAGCAGGCTAACAGGCGCTGGCGGAAATGGACGATTCATTAGATTCACAAGAAGTCGGTGAGACGTTTACACATTCATTCTTTTCCCTCCATCTCATTTGTCTATTTTCTACCGGTCCATTCTGTCTGTCCACTTAAAGACGCTCGTCACCGTCATGGCGGCGTTTGTTTCAGAGAGGGCCAAAGTGTTCTGGGCTGAGGTGGACGTGGATCGTGTTCTGGATCAGGTTCTGTTGTATCTGGAGCACCTGAGGACGGTCCTGAAGAAGCACATCGCCACAGACAAAGGTTCCCTCTTTCCTCCCGTCCATAGAGCTGACATCAGTCATCTGTTCCCTTGCCTTTTAGGGGCCCTAAGTAGTCAACACTACATCAGTAGCCTGACGCTGATGACTGCAAAATCACAGACAATGCTCTGCTAACTTGTTAAAAGTAAAGAGCGGTGTGCATATAAATATGAAGACCAAGAATTTGAATGCTTTGGAGTAAATAAAGAGTGTTTTGATTTCTAACACCGTCAAGGTTTGTCAATCTTCATTTCTGTGGATTTCAGAGTACGTCCAGGGTCTGAACCTGCTGTCCTCTCTGGATGACGCTGCTCTGTCTCCTGGATCTCAGACTCAGAGGGGCCCGGCTGTGCTCCAGGTGGTCATTGGCTCAGGTACGCTGACTCTTCCTTACGGATTTTTCTGCCTGTTTCCATTTTGATAGACCAGGATTATAACTTGATGACAGGCTACAGTGTAAGATTGTTTAAATCTAGTTTAATGTGTGTTTCCAGAGGTCCAGAGTCCACTCGCCCTCCCAAATCCATCCAATGGCCCTGTAACGCCCCCTGCAACCAAGGATGAGCTCCTGCCTTCTCCCACTAAGCGGCAGTACGAGTCACACACCTGCTCAGTGGTAACACTCTCTCACACACACACACACACACACTATCACAAACACCTTGTGAAACACGTTGTTTCTGGATTTTGCAAGATTTGTTTCCGATTCTGAGCTTTATCCCTCCTCCAGGCCTGCCTGCCTGCTTTACCCAGCATGCCTCAGTGCACGCCTCTATTCTGGGCTCAGAACCCGCTGAAGGTCCCACTTCTCTGTGGCTTCCTGAGGGTCACGGCCACCTCACCGCCCAGGGCAGGAGACTGTGAGGCAGTGCAGTCAGCGAGTCAGGAGGAGGAGGACGTGATCTACCAAGCCCCCTGTGGACTGAGCCTGTGTAACTATGACGAAGTGATGCGTTTCCTGTTGGCGACTGACAGCTTTGACATCCTGCAGGTCAGCCACTCTGTTATTTCATGTAGACGTTTGCAAAAGGGTGAATTTTCTTCCATCGCGCTCCTGCAAGATTCTGTGCCCGTCCAGCAAACTTTGTCCTGTTTGGACAGGTGGACTTCTTCAGCTTTAACCCAGCTGTGCAGTTAGATCCTCCTCCCCCAGGGGGTCCTCGGCGTCCTGAGCTGGACCTGAGCCGGGGAATGGAGCCCACCCCGGTGGAGCTGTGCCCCCGAGACGAAGGGTCGCGGCCTGCCGATTTCCGCTACCGCAAAGACCGCTGGCCGCATGGCTGCTTCCTGAATCCCGGCCCTCAGCTGTTCAGCACGTGTTGTGACTGCACTGACGGCTGTAGCGACGCAGAGCGCTGCGCTTGTGTCAACCTGACCAGAGGAGGGCGCCACTATGCTCATGACAGGCTGAGCGAGCCTGTGCCTTCAGGGTAAGATGTCAGTGTGGCAGTCTGCATACAGCATCTAAAAAATGCCCCATAAGTCCCTAAGTCAGTAAAGGTGTGTTTCAGTGTGTATGAGTGCGGCCCGTGGTGCGGCTGTGACCCGGCACACTGTCAGAACCGGCTGGTCCAGCGTGGGATTAGGGTCCGTCTCCAGGTGTTCCAGACAGACGACCGCGGCTGGGGCGTGCGTTGCCGTGACGACGTGGACGGCGGCACATTTGTGTGCATATACGCAGGTGTGTGTGTGTGTGTGTGTGTGTGTGTGTGTGTGTGTGTGTGTGATGGCTCAGTTAGCAGCACTTCCAGCTGATGAAAACATGAGTGTGTGATGAAAACACTAAAGCTCTGCCCCTCTCCAGGTGTGCTCCTCAGGAGGGCAAAGAGACAAGTGGAAGCTCCGCCCCCAAAGCTGACGCGTGCGGACCTCCCGTCAGACGATGAGGTGGAGGTCGTGACAGAGTGGTTGACGTCGCCGGGTCAGGAGGTGCGGAGCAGCCGAGGGGAGTCACCGCCCACCTTGTCCCCGCCCACTCTGTCCCCGCTGCCGCTGTACGTCCCCGTCATCCAGAGACCCTCCGAGTGCAGTGAGCAGGTCTGTCTTAAGCCCCGCCCACTTCTGCAATGTCATCCAATTGCATTTGAGCAAAATTCCATATATAAATAAATGATTGTATTTATGTTTCAGACTCAGACTCAGACTCGGCCTTGGTCTCCAGGTATGACAGCACCATGGAAACCAATAGAATAGAACAGCGGAAATTTCAAGTCAACATTTGTGTTAACTTGAAATGTCAATTCCCATGTCCCCGTCTCTCTGTGTCCAAAGCTGAACTGTCCACACAGAAGGAGATGGCGGTCGCCCTGGCGACAGTCAGCCCTGGCACGAATGGTTCTAAAATGGAACAAGAACCTCGAAAGAGTTCAAAGAGGACGGCGGCAGACTCGGCGGAGGACGTTTACCTGCTGGACGCCGGCCGGGAGGGAAACGTGGGACGATTCATCAACGTAGGTGGAACAGAGAGGTGAAGGTTACAGAGACCAAAGTGCTGTCAGCCATGTTTGATACACGTCTGTGTCCCTGCAGCACAACTGCCAGCCCAACCTGTTTGTCCAGAACGTCTTTACCGACTGCCACGACTCTAGATTCCCGCTTATTGCCTTCTTCACCAACAGGTAGGCAGGAAGAGGAAGAGGAAGAGGAGGGAAGGGAAGTCATCTGGCTGAATTCACAAAGTGTTGTTTAGTGATTTGAGTGTTTGTTTGTTGTCTTTAGGGTGGTGAAGGCCGGTGCCGAGCTGACCTGGGACTACTCCTCCCACACAGGAAGTACCCTGCAGCAGAAACAGGAAGTGCCCTGTCTATGTGGCAGCGACAGTTGCCGCAGCCATTTTATTATGGAAAACCTTTGTGAAGAGTGAGGTCACGACACAGTGGAGGCTCGTTCATCCAGACTACAGAAATACACAGAATATATTTTTCTACCAAGAGAGTTTTGTTTTTGTTGTGTTTTTCAACAAACCGATGCCGACAAGGCGTTCGGGTCTTAGTCTGAAATTTCTACCAGGAAACACACAGGAATATTCCATACCACGGAATTAAATGTCAGATTACAACACATTAACATTATTATTATTATTTTGAATTCTTATCCTACTCGGTTGTTTTTGTCACTGAGGCTTTTTTTTTTTATGAAAATGAATCCAAAGAACTCTGCCTCCTCTCTTGATACTTGATATTTGAACTCAACCCGTTTTCTTCATTGCACCCTGCTAATCTTAACCTTTTAGTATTTATGTTTATGTGTCATTTTTTTTTAAAGTTTTGTTTAACGTGTACGTGAAGATTTTATTTTGAAACCACAGAGCGGAAGCGTAATGACTTCCTCTGACGTCTTTTATTTTGGAGCTGACCTCAGTGTTGTCACTAAGTTTCTTCTGCTGCTCCGTGTTTCACCGGCGATCCTCCGCACAGCGCAGCCCAGCATGAGCGCCCTTCTTCGGCCCGAGAGCGCGCTGCTCCTCGGCATCCTCTTGGCTTCCGCCTCCTCCCGGGTTCACATCCCGCCTCACGACGCGGTGGCCCGGGTCGCCCGCTTCATCGCCCACAAGTGTGACTGGGCCTCCATGGCGACCATATCCACCCACGAGCCAGTGGTCGGGCAGCCTTTTGCCAACGTCTTCTCCATCAGCGACGGCCCGCCGGACTCCAGCACCGGGACGCCATACATGTACCTGACCCGCATGGAGATCTCTGTGCAGGACCTGGAGGTGTGTGTGTGTGTGTGTGTGTGTGTGTGTGTGTGTGTGTGTGTGTGTGTATGTGTGTGTGTGTGTGTGTGTGTGTGTGTGTGTGTGTGTGTTCCTGTTAAACCTTTAAAATCTTAGGACTCAGCAACTAAAATTAGATTGTAAAGTTTTTCCTTGTACAAAAGTGTACATGGCCTTTCAAAGTGAAGTGTCATTTCCATAATATATTTAGAAAGTACTTTTTTTTCAGTTTTTGTCTTCAGTGAATCTATAACTAAACTCCAAACTATTCCCACAAGTAAGTTAAAGAACTACTACAAGTACTCCAACTACTGCAATAAGTGATGTTAACTACTTTAAAAGTTCTCAGTTCACTGCTTTGAGTATTGAAAATAACATGTTGAGTCATTGAATTTCCAAAAACATTTCCATGTCAAAGCTCTTCCATAACTCTTTCATTGTATGTTTTGTGTTAGCTGAAGGAAAGTGATGATGAAGTGCAATTTTACACATATGCAACAGAAGCAGCGTTACCATGACAGCACAGTTTTTGTGGGGTTTCATTTGGAGTGACTCTGCAGTTTTATCTGGCATGACCAATCTGCAGCCGTGTGATAAGAAAACAGCAGAAACAGCAACATGAGTGCAGACGTGGACCAGCTGAGTCGCTGTAAAGATAAATGTGTACATGTCCCTGTTATACAAGAGCCCTGTCACCTCCTCCAGCCTCACGGGGGCGCTGTCCTGGTGCTGATTCTGTCTGTGTCTCCAGGTCAACCCTCAGGCGTCTCTGTCCATGTCCCTGGCTCAGACTGACTACTGCCGGCAGCAGGGCTTCGACCCTCAGAGTCCACTCTGCGCTCGCATCATGCTGTCAGGATCCGTGCTGCAGGTAAAGACACACACACACACACACACACACACACACACACACACCTGGTCACCTTCATCTCCCTCCTCCTCCGCAGGTGAACGGTTCAGAGGCAGACTTTGCAAAGAAAGCTCTGTTCAGCCGACACCCAGAGATGATCGACTGGCCGACGGATCACAACTGGTTCTTTGGCAAGTTTAACATCACACAGGTACTGCAGCTTATACTTCTGCCACAAACACTCCTGCTGCCACGCCTCCTGGTCCTCTGGTCTTCATCCTTGTTTGTCTCCGTGTTCCAGGTGTGGGTGCTGGATTATTTTGGGGGTGTGGTCATGGTCAGTCCAGAGGAATACTTCCAGGCCTCGCCTCAAAGGAAACACCACTGACAGTGAGTGTTCTCTTCTGTCTGCTGACTCGTAGGATTTCACTTTTGTCCTTGTTGAACTTTTAGACCACTTGTTTATTACCAAAACACGGTCAGTGATGGAGTTCATAGGTGCAGAATCTTTGGGTGAGAGACAGAGTTGAACAGTTGTGTGTCATCGGCGTATCTATGGAAACATGCATTGTGCCCTCTAAGCATGTCAACAAATGGCAGCATGTACAGTGAGAATTGCAATGGCCAACAAGCGGTTTCTTCACAATAAAAGCCCAAATAAGTTATCTTCATTGGAATGCTTTTATTCTGACATGTCGGCAGGAAGTGTTGATGACTTAAACATTCCATATGAATACCAAAGAAAACCTAACAGTGTCTTGCTTCCCCCCCTCCAGGTAAAGGTCTGTGTGCCGGGTTTCCAACCTGTGACAGTGGAGCAACACAGCAACTGGTTGCTGGTTTGAATCCCACCGATACTAAAGACTCTACATGAACAACAAAGGACATATTTTTCCTGAAGCACAGTGGTAAAAACCTGACTGAAAAATCTGTCTTTCTTAAAAAAGAAAATTCCATTTATTCCAAACCTCCTAAAGAAAATTAATTGCTGAAGATTTAAGGCCTTTTCTGTTAAATTGAGGAAGAGTTTAGTTTTAAAGGAGTCAATCATCTGTGGCCTTGGACTTGGAGGATTTATCGTGTTTTGCTTCTAATCTTTCAGGATGATGACATAATGTTTTCATCTTGTCGCTGAGTGTGTGTGTGCCTGATTTAGATTATCACCATCTTTGATCCGTACTTCTTCATTGATGCCACTGATCAGAAGATGTGTGTATTCATCCTTTTTCTGGCTGGATAGATAAAGATATTTTTATATAATAAAATTCAAAGCAATTAAATCAAACTGCTTCGACTGATACAGAAGAGATTGGCGTCTTTTAATCTGAGCAGGACGTCAAACCCTTTGCAAAATGGCTTGACGTCTAAATTTTGCTGTCAATATAATGCAGTATGTCTGTTCCACCACAGGGGGGCAGGAGTGTTCGTAATGAAACCATCTCCAGAAAACTGTGTCAGATGTATTTAGTATATTTATAATAACTAATGAAAATTTTACATCATACTATCTATCAAAAAAAAAATTAATAATTAATTGAAAAATATGAATTTCAAAAAACGTAAAAAAATAAACCAAACAATTTCTAGGCGTTTTATTGTGATTACCCAAGATATTTAAAACCAAGAACATTGTACATTGAACACTGATTGTCTTTGCCTCCTTCCTTTGTTGTGTCCTGAGCTTCACTCTCGTTTCTAGAAAATTCTTAAAAAAGGGGATTTATTTTAGAAACGGGTTGAATGAATCTAACTGTGCTGCCAGAATGTGTCTCCTGTTGGCAGACGACAGAACGACGCAGGCTTGTAGGCGACAGTAAACATTTACAACAACAGACTGGAAAACAGACGCATTTTTATGTTCCATGAGATTAAAAGCGATTCAGACAGAAAACGTGTGTGTGGGAGAAAAGCTTGTGTGAAGTATGTGTGTGCATGTGTGTCACCTGGTGGTTGCTCTGCCACATCCTGTCTCAGTGAAGACGACGCGCGAGCGAAACTTTGCTTCAGTTGTTTTCAACGTCAGTCACTGCCGGGACTGGAACCAGTTTGTGTGGAACCCAGTCTGTGGATGCGGCTCCAGATGTGGACCTCAGGCCTGCTGCTGCTCTTCATCTCTGCGTTTCACCCGGCAGGTACGACTCGGCACCAAATGCACATCAACACTTTGTTTCTCAAGCTTGTGTTTAGATTTGGACTCATTTTTGATGCAGTTTATACGTCGGTGTGTGTGTGTGTGTGTGTGTGTGTGTGTGTGTGTCTCACGGGGTGTTTCAATTTTCAATTCTCATGAAATAGAAATACTCACTTAAAATATTATAAAGTATGTGAATATCACCATCTGTAGATATTAATAAAGATAAAGTGACACAAGATGCAGCTGCTGACACACTAAAGGGAAAGCTACAAACTACAATCACTCAAAATACTGATAAAGTATACTGAAGTATTCAAACTAATGATACAAGTACTTCAACAACTAGTACTACTGCTGCATGCTGCTCCGATCAAATCAACCTTAAGCGCACACACTGCTGCCTCATGAAGT